>NW_026138213.1:752500-794744 GCF_025592945.1 Manacus candei | reverse complement strand
ATGTCTCATTGTTGCTTCATTAGGAGGTGTTTTAATTGTCAGACATTAGCCTGGTGTTTGCACGTTGCCTTCTTCCAGCTCAGGCTCTGCTGAAGGAGCTAAACAAAGCAAGCAGGACTGCTGGTGATCCACACACAGGTTGTTTTTTTTAAAAAATCCTGTCTCCAGTCTTCTCATTCTCCCCACAGACACAGGTCTATTTGGGTTTTTTTAGGTACACTCAAAGCTGGGGAAGAAAAACTACTGTATGTAGTTTGGGTGCTGGTTTTGGAGGGAACACAGACAAGAGGCACCACGGTTTTCAAACTCAGTTTTTTTAATAGGTTGGATAAAAACCTACCTCGATTTTGAGCAATTTTAACTGTCAACTGAATTTTAAATTAAAATGTTAAGGGCTGGACTCTGGAGGCACAGATGATACCCAGTGATCAACTCCCACAGAAAATGAGCATTATTTGGTTGTTCATTCCCCTACATGACATAAAAGCTCTCCTACTAAACCTTTCCATTAAGGACTCAAAACACCCTTTAGTTTTCTGAATTTCATTCTCCTGTCTGAGTCTTCTTGTACAAAATAGGTTGACTTGCTCCAAGTGTTGGAGAATTTTCTCTATTTCTTCTTGGAAATGGCAAAAGGGAAAAAAAAATCCAAAAGGATTCACAAAGTTGGTGGTCATCAGCCTGTGATAAAATTTTGAGGGATGGATACCACCTAGACATGGGCCAGGCTGGAATTTTAATTTGTCTTTAGGTTCTTTCCCGGGTTCTCTGCCTCTGATTTCTCATCAATGAGCTGTGGCTGGGACCTCCCTGTGAGTTGGAATTACCATCACCCTCCTTCAAGAGGTGCTGAGTGCCCAAACTGCCCTCGAAGGTGAGGAGCATTCCAAGCACCTCATACTTTACACACTGAGCCCAGAAAGTACCAGAAAACAAACTTTAATCTGGAGAAATCCATACTTTTCTTGCCATCTGTGTCAGCTCACCTGGTTAGGATCACACCCCAAGTGGGGTATTTCTCTCCCTCCACACGGGATATTTATAACACCATTGGTAAAATTGCAGTGAGACTTTCTACTACATTTGTAGAGGAATAGAAATAATCTTCTGCTCTACTTTACAGGTACACTCAGCATTTGTTCCAAAAGCACTTTTTACCCCTTGGAAATCACTCTTTCCCTCAATAAATCAGTGCAGTCCTGGCTTATTTATTCATGGGGGGGGAGACAGAGAAGTTGGCCACCTTGATTTAATTTCCTCTCTGAAGTGGAGAATATTTTGATTAAGGGAGCCACAAGGAGACATTCCCTGTAGGGACTCAATATTTGAAATTTAATTTCCTTCTCACTGAGCTGGATGTTGTTGTTGTTGGAATCAACAGACAGAACAGCTGAGCAAGTGATGAAAAGACCAACCTGAAGGTGCTGCGAGTGCAATTTTCGTTTGAAAATTCCCACCAATGTTTTGTGGATTTTTGTGACAAAGAGCTGCAGAACTCATTATGCAGTAACTTTTTAATTAATATTAGACATGAAGCCTGTTTTTAAGTCTATTTTCAAATGCATAATATGAGTTACCTGTGTGGAGTAAATTGTACAGCAGTGTGGGAGCATGAAAATTCCACATCTGGGTGTTTAACTTTTAGTTACTAAGTAGAGTTTTGGAGCCACAATTCCTGCCAGTTGTAAAAAGTGAAATATTTTGACTGGTTAATGTGCAGTGGAAACACACACAACCCTCTTTCCTTTTGATTCAGCTCACAAGGCCACACTTCCCCTGTCCCTCTTCCTCTTGGGCAGGTGTTCTGTAGTGAAGTTAATTCGTAATTAACGAGGTTATTCTTGACAATGACAGATATTGGGAGTTTTCATGTAGGTTTGAATTAACTAGGAGAAACCATAACATCTGCTATTTTATACACACAGGATTATTTATAATCAAGGCAATTACTGTCAGTCTGAGAGTCTCTTGTACAACATAATGCCATTAAAAGGAGATGATGGCCAGGCTTTAGAAGTAATTTACACACTTAGTGGAATCGAAGTTTATTCTTTTAAGCCTTAATCAAATAAAGCACATAAGATGTTCAAAATTTTTAATTCAGTGAAACTGCCTTTACACTTTAGGGTAAATAATAATTTCACCATCATGCCAGAGTGGAGTTGTAAAAGTTATTGTTGCATCCCACTAGTCTTAATAGGATTTAAGATAAACAGAAAAAATAACTTTCAATAATTTAACAGGATATTTGATATCTGTACTATAATAGTGATTCCTCAAGTTTGTCCGAATTTACAAGGCTATTGATAAAGAAAATGAAAAAATAAAATACAAACTGTAAAATATGCAACTACAAAAGGAAGTACAGTGAGCCAAGTAATGAATACAAAACTTATTTAAAGAAATGAGTGACTGCTTAGAGACAGCTATTTGTGTGGATATTATTATTATTATTATCCTTCTTCTTTTCTTCTTCTTCTTCTCTTCTTCTTCTGTTTCTTCTTTTTCTTCTTCCTTTCTTCTTCTTCTTTTCTTCTTCTTCTTCTCCCCCTCCTTCCTATCATTATTATTATTATTATTTTAACACCTAAAACATTAGTTAATTGACTAGTTAATTAGTTTGATTAGTTAATTGATTAGTTAGTTGATTAGTTAATTGATTAAAAGAAAGGACAACAATGAATTTTACCAAGTTTTCCCTCTAGCTGGATTGTACAAGAAGAAATTAATTACTTTCTCTTCTTCTGGCAGGGAAAGAAAATGTAAAGGCAACTCTTGAACAGATTTTCCCTTAAAGGCCATAAAATAACAGCAATACTCAGGACAGATGTTAAAGTACATCCACAATTTTTATGCTTATTCTTTATTTCCTGGTTATGTTCATAGTAAAGGCACATATTGGACAATTGAGTGTTCAATATTCTCTTTTATATTGCAAGGAAGTGCAGCAAACAGATAGAACAATGCAGCAGAACAGCACTAATTCATGTTAATTGCTGGCAGATGAATTGTGAATTACCACAGATTACAAATTGATGAATAATCAAAGGCAAGCAATAAGAAATAATAAAGCTTCACACTATACTCTGTGTTCATTAGTGCCAATGGCCACCCTTAGGATCTTTTAGTTGTGTTAAGAATTCAGGAGATTTTCCTAATAAATGAAATGTAGTAAATTTTGTACCAAATCCCACAGTTCAAATAATAACACTTCACTGCAACTTCTCACTCCTATATTTCACCAAGACTCCCAGATTCTTGATGAACATCATAAAATGCACAGAGAACAAGGCAGTGTTTCACTTGCTTTTCTCCTTTTTTCTCTAAAAAACCCCAAGCATTTGCTCGAAATCATCTCTTGCATAATATTGTCCTCTCAAATAAGCGAGGTCAGGTGAACAAGGCAGCGTTTCACTTGCATTTTAAAAGCTTTTCTCCTTTTTTCCCCAAAAAACTCCAACAATTGTCCCACATTATCTCTGGAATAATATTGCCATCCCAAATAGGTGAGCCCAGGTGAACAAGGCAGTGTTTCACTTGCATATCAAAAGCTTTTCTCCTTATTTCCCTAAAAAACTCCAACAATTGTCCTACACTATCTCTAGAATAATATTGCCCTCCCAAATAGGTGAGCCCAGGTGAACAAGGCAGTATTTCACTTGCATTTTAAAAGCTGTTCTCCTTTTTTCCCCAAAAAAAACACCAAACAGTTGCCCCAAATCATCATCAGAACAACATTGTCAGCCCCAATATGAGTCCAGGTGAACAAGGCAGTGTTTGACTTGCTTTTCAAAAGCTTTTCTCCTTTTTTCCCCTAAAAAACCCACCAAACATTTGCTCCAAATCATCTCTAGAATAATATTGTCCTCTCAAATAAGTGAGCCCAGGTGAATAAGGCAGAGTTTCACTTGCATTTCAAAAGCTTTTCTCCTTTTTTCTCTAAAAAACCCCAACAATTGCCCCACATTATCTCTAGAAAAATATTGTCCTCCCAAATATGTGAGCCCAGGTGAAGAAGGCAGTGTCTGACTTGCATATGAAAAGCTTTTCTCCTTTTTTCCCCTAAAAAAAAAGGCCAAACAATTGCTCCAAATCATCTCTTGAACAATATTGTCCTCTCAAATAGGTGAGCCCAGAGGGCAAACCTGGTAATTGCAGAAAAGCATTTATAATTTCAAAAAATAAAGCCCTGCCTAAGAAGGTCAGGCAGGTCTATCATTCTACTGGCATTTGAAGGGTTTGGGTTTGTTATTTTTTTAATCACACACTGTGAAATCATTGGTTTCTCTCTGAGGTTTTCACATGGCCTCCCTGCACACAAATTAAAGGTCTTTCTCTTACTTTCTTAAACATTAATTTTTTAATCTTTCCACCTATCACCTCATAAGCCTCTTGCTACTCTGACCTGCCTTTCAGCATTATTAAAACCAGTGAAGATTTAAATTGGTCCTCTGGAAGATACCAGGTTTGAGTGCACACTCATAAAATTAGGGCTTTCACCTTTGATCACAAAGATTAAAGGAAAAAAAAAATGGTCTTCCCAGGCTTTCCAATCTTATTTTTAAGGCATAAAAACACCAGTTGCATCTCAACCCTTTCCACGGTGACCAAGTGTTGAAAATGTTTATGTGCCAACATTCAGAGAGTTATTTTAAAGATGATACAATATAAATGGAAAGTTCTCTTATGGGTCCAAATTCCTGTGTTGCTAAGCAAATATTTTATTAAGAGCTCCCAAAGTATTTCCACAGGAACTTGTTCAGGTTATTTAACTTGCAGTCCTTTTTATTGCTCTATTATTCCTTATCCTTAACTGCTGAAAGAGGATGTAACAAGTGCCATGTTTTTACTCTTGGTGAGGTTTGAGGTCCTGGAAGGACCTTTGGGGATTTTATTTTGCCTTTTATGGGCTCTTAGAACATCTGATTTGCCTTTTTTTATTCAGAGAGCGTTTGCTGAGCTACAGCAAGATCCAGAGTTTACCTGGAAGCCCATCACTAAAAATGAAACCAGGTGAGAAGCAACGAGCCTAAGCTGAGGGTCCAGCATTTAAAAATGCTATTTTCTGGCAGGAAACTTTTTTCCAGTCTGTGTCCTGGTGCATCCCACCCCTAGGTGTTCTGTGGAAGGATGGGACACCCAGAGCACATTTTTCTCCTGTTGTTTCACATCAACTCCTCTACCATCATCTGATGCCTTGATACTTCCAGCCTCTGTGGTGGCAGAGGAATTAAGACATGGCTGTGATATGGAAGTGTTCCAAAGGGGTGTGGATGTGGCACTTGGGGACATGGTTTAGTGGGGAACAGGGTGGTCCTGGGTTAACTGTTGGACTTGATGATCTTAGAGGTCTTTTCCAACCCTAATGATTCCATGACAACACAGATGATGCAGAAAAAGGAGATGAAAATGTGTCATGTCACCTGTATCTCTGCCCTTAAAAGCCAAAAAACCAGCTGTGCAGTGTATCCTGAGCTGCCACTTTGGGAATACTGGATGGAGAGAGACAGCAGCTGGCACAACATCTAGACCTGCACTCTGGATCCATCAGTTCTGCTCACCAAACCCAGGAGACCTTGGTTTGAGTGGAAGTTCTTTGGTGGAAGAGCTCAACCACTGCCAGCACATCGTGACTTTTCCAGTCTTTCCGTGTCAGCAAAAGATCCCAAAGAATTACAAGTTCCAACAATTTCTTCCCTGCCTAAAAATAATCAGCTATTGTTACCTTCTGGGAAAAAAAAAAAGCAGTTCTGCTGGAAGCTTGCACTGTAAAACTGTTATTTTAATTAACTCTCCAAAGTTTTGAACTGAATAAATTATTGTTATCCACAGGAAACATTTAACATATATTTCTGTTTGCATAATTAATTTAATCCCCTTCACTCCCTCTCCTCCTCTCTCAGCCTTCCCCAAACTTGAACACAGTACAAACTGCTGTGAGAATACTTCTGCCTGAGAGAATAGCAAAGAAACTCTCCAGAACAATCCCTGTGTCTGAGGCAACCGATTTAAAGCTTTCACTGAAGCAGGAGAAATGACAAATAACAATTATTAATATGCATGAGGTACCAAACAGCACAGTGTAGGTGGGTTTAGACAGAAAAGGGCTAGAACATCACTCATCTCATCCTCAGGTAGACATTTCAAATAGATGTAAGACAGCAAAATCCCTTCCATGAAATATGCAGCTGACTACAGGAAGTCCCAGGTGAATAGCACAGATGCAGATGTCTAGTTTGGAGTTGTCTGAAGTTAAGTAAGGGAAATCCCACCCTGAGGGCTTACATGAGTTTTAGACAAAATAATTGCATGAGCTCCCTAAGAAGAATTTACGAAACCAAAGAAAGGATTGTCACTCTGAGCTCTAAGGGACACGATTCTTTGGAAAAGTACAAGAATTCATTTAATTTATCATGATCTATAAAATCACAGCTCCTCTCACACCTGTTGCTCAGTGACTGCAGTTCTCTGTTCCCTGTTCACTTCCTTCACTGCTCACTTTTCCATGAGGACCAAAATCCTCTCACATATGTCTCTGCAACAGGCACTTTGTTTTCACAACAGCTCACTCTCCTCTTTCCATTCTTACAGGGTGTTTCCCTCCTCTCCAAGATGACCCCTTTTCCACCCTCCAACCTTATTCACTGGGCTGCTTCTTAGTATATTTTCTGTCCCATGTGAGTCTCTGCTGGTCCTCCAGCTTTTTCTCTCATATTTCCACAATCCACCCTCATGAGAGGTTTAAATTTTGGAGCCTTTGAGTGCTTTGGAGCTTCCTGGATTTCCAACTTCTCTGGTGCTGCAACCTCAGGGTTTTTAAAACACAATTAAACCTCGTGCCTGAATAGCTGCTCTCTGCTCCCCCTGTCAGAGTCCACGCTGAGCAACTGCTGTCCAAAAAAAGCAGTGCTGAAAACTTAAAAAATGCCAGATTCTACCACAGACCTGAGAAATCTGTTTGCCAAGATACTTGGTGCCCAATACTTTCAGAGAATCACAAAGTCATTGAGGTTGGAAAAGACCTCCAAGATCGTCGAGTCCACCCTGCGATGCCCACCTTGTCCCCCAGCCCAGAGCACTGAGTGCCACGGCCAGGCCTTCCTGGGACACCTCCAGGGCTGGGCACTCCAAACCTCCCTGGGCAGCCCCTGCCAAGGCCTGACCACCCTTTCCAGCAACAAATTCCTCCTCCTGTCCAACCTGAGCCTCCCCTGGCACAGCTGGAGGCCGTTCCCTCTCCTCCTGTCCCTTGTTCCCTGGCAGCAGAGCCCGACCCCCCCCGGCTCCCCCCTCCTGTCAGGGGGTTGCAGAGCCAGAAGGTCCCCCCTGAGCCTCCTTTTCTCCAGGTTGAGCCCCCCCAGCTCCCTCAGCCCCTCCTGCTGCTCCAGCCCCTTCCCAGCTCCGTTCCCTTCCCTGCACACGCTCCAGCCCCTCCAGGTCTCTCTTCCATGAGGTTCCAGAACTGGATACAGCCCTGGAGGTCCCTCAGCAGTGCCAGCACAGGGGGACAATCCTTGCCCTAGACCTGGTGACCACACTATCCCTGATGCAGGCCAGGATGCCATTGGCCTTCTTGGCTACCTGGGCACACTGCTGGCTTTCCTCTCATTGGTCACAGTTCGGACAGGGGACCCAACTTTAAAAAAAGTGCTTTTTTTTTCTCCTTTCACATGCCCTAGGTCATACTGCAGTTATTTTTAACAGCTTCCTCCAACAAACCCCAAAATATACCCTTCAAATTATCCTGATTTTTCCACAAATGACAATACACCCTGAGACTGAATACAAAATGGGCTCCCAAGCTGATGCTCTGATGAATTCTTTATCTTGCCTCAGGCTTTGGTACCTGCAGGTACCAAACATTTAAATACCAAGCTGATGAAATCCCTGGTTAGAGCCTTTTCATGTCAAATCCACTGTAAATATTAGGCTTTTGCTGATGTTAAATAGCCTAAACCCTGAGTCAGCTATCAAAACTCCCCAGCTCGTAAGGGATCAGGCTGTACTTAGGATCTCAACATTTGTATCTGAGTTGACTTACAGCTCACATTAAGTAAATATATTCTTAGCTCTGCCCATCAAACTCTGTTAAGAAGTGATGAAACCTGTGCAGTAACTTCAGCCTTGTTCATCATCTGACTTATTTACTGTTGCTAGGTAAAGTCATTTTCTGAAAGTCTGAGGGAAAAATCACCCCTCAACTGAAGGCAAAATTCATGCAGGAAAATGCAGAGGGACAGGATGAGTCAGGGGACCAGTGTGAAAATCTCTTGCAGCTGTGCCAGCAATGTAGAATATTGTTCCCAGGCCAACAGAGACTTTATGTTAATGCTGTTATATCCTCTGAAAGTTGCTATAAAGAAAGTTGGCAAGTTTTGGTTCAACCATCATAAAAAAAAAAAGGTGACTGAGGTCACCACTCTGTCTTAGATCAACAGGCCGAGCTGAAACTAAGAGAGTAGACAACTTACCCCTGCAAACATAAATGATCCCTCCAAGAAACAGGGAAGCATGGAAAGGCTGGATTTTCCCTTTTATGCATCCTGAAGATCAAAAAAAAAAAAAGGGCAGGGGGTGTAAGTTTGGGATTTATGCCCCTCGACAAGCTCAGAATTATGACATTCCCAGCTGAAGCTGAAAACCAAAGAATTTCCATACCAACCTTTCATTTCTACACTTGCAAGCTTGAGTTAAAAACACCGAGAAGAAAAGTCATCCTGTTTGAAGCCAAGATAACGAATTCTATCATACATCTTTCATTTACATGGGGTGAGATGAAGTTTAAAAAACACATCCACTTCAATTATCCTGCAGGCAATATGGACACATAGGAATCCTACTCCCACACAGCTCGTTTGGAGGCCAGCAATATTTATGACTAAAAAAAAACCTCAGCAGGATTTAAACAAACACACGCTTTCCTGGGTGAAACTTTACATCTGTTTTTGTTTTCTGAGAAATTAACCTCAACAGGGACAACCAGAGAGATTCAGCAAAGTTTCAGCTGTTGGAAACGAATTCCATGGACTAAGGGAATGTGGCTCTGAGAGGTAACCCCTTCAAATAAAGAACCACTTCATACTTGTGAGATATAATCAGGTAAAGTCTACTAAAATGAGGCATCTTTATTTTGAAAAATCAAATTTCTTCTTACTAAGAAGAATAGTGCTCTTCCCAGGTCAAGAATTTCATAGCATTAAGTCCAAGCATTTTTATTCTTTTGCCACTTCAGGATCTTCTCTGAATCCATTAAAGCAGGAAAAAAACCTACCAGTGTAGAATGAAAAGATCCTGCTTAGGCTTTCACCCCTCTTATAGAATAAAGAAATCCATGGATCCAAGGACTTTCTTTACTAGTAGAAACATTCTATTTTTATTTCTAAAAAAGCTTTCATATGACAGGGTGTATGGACAGCATAATTACTCATATACCGTCATATAAAGAAAAATCACCACTCTTCTTGTTTTTCTCAACATATCCACTGATATATTGAGATTTTCTTAACAAAGGCAGCTATAACTCTCAGGATACATTCAGGTCCACTCTTTCCTGCTCACTGTGTCCTCTGAAAGAATTCAATCTGGTATTTGCAGGTTTTAATGCAGAGAGGCCAAATACAACAACCATTTCTTCCCCTCTTGAGTTCATAGTGCAGCTGTCACTTAAGTCTAAAAATACCTTGTAAAGAAAAACAGGGAAAGAAAACCACCTCTCAACAACTCATAAAATAATATTAAAATCAAAACAGGTGATCAGATTCACAGTGTTTAGCAGACCCAAGACATGCACCTCTCATTTCCACTCCTGCCCATCACTCCACTGATCCCCTTGGCACACAGGTACTTACAGGGGAACTTTAATTTGATTTAAAAGAATTAATCAGTTAATAAAACACCAAAACCCCATCCCAATATTCTTACCCACTATTTATCCTTTAGTTACACCTTATGTTTTCTTTCTCAGTACCAGAAAGGAAGAAGGAAAACAATCCAGATTCTTCATCAGAATCTCACTCATAAGGCTGATACAAGAAAGCTCAAACTGCTGTGCACAGTTCCAGTCTCCCTGAGCAAGGAAATGTGTTCCCTCACAAATGAAAATGCTGCAATGGATATTAACCATGGTTTTTCCCACTAAGTATTTAGAGAATTGTCACATATTATATTATATATTAATATAATATGTATATTAACCTGCATGGTTAAGGTCTGATTCAGAAAACATAACTTATCTGTTCTTCACATAAGCTTAATAAAACATGTGCATTTGTGGAAAGCAACAATATATATTTATACAAATATTTTATGTATTTTAATGCATATGTAAAAAATTAGAGGTTTGAATAAATATGGAAAGTGGAGTGTAGGACTTCCCCATTATATTTTCCAGAGGTAACTGTGTACAAACATATGTGCATGCATGGAAAAACATTAGGTGGCCCATTCATATGTTGGATATCCAGCTTCTCTGTTAATTGTATGTTGACATATTCTTCATGGGTTTATCCCATACACGACTCTCCTCAAATTAAATAAATATGAGGAAATAAAATCATAGAATCACAGAATGGTTGGGGTTGGAAGGGACCTTAAAAATCACCCAGTGCCACCCCCTGCCATGGGCAGGGACACCTTCCATTAGCCCAGGTTGCTCCAAGCCCCTGGAGCTTGCACTTGGACACTTCCAGGGATCCAGGGGCAGCCACAGCTTCTCTGGGAATTCCATTCCAGTCCCTCACCACCCTCACAGGGAAGAATTTCTTCCCAATATCCCATCTAACCCTACTCTCTGTTAGTTTGAAGCCACTCCCCCTTATCCTGTCACTCCAGCCCTTGCAAATAGTCTCTCTCCATCTTTCTTGGAGCTCCTTCAGGTCCTGGGAGGCCACAGTCAGGTCACCCTAAAGCCTCTATTAAGAATATAACTATTCATAACTGCTCAATACACTTCTGCCCAAAATTCCAACAAGTTACAGAAAAATCCTTTGGAAACACAAGTTTCCAGATTCCAGTCTGTTACAACATGGGAACAACCTGCTTGGAATAACAGCAGAAAGACCTCACAAGGCACGTTTTAAAGCATAAAGAGCAAGAGGAAAGTGCCCCCAGCATAAACACAGAGGCTGAACCTCTGCGTAGGATAATGATTTGATTACTGAAGGACCTGAAGCAGAGTGTGATGCTGCAGATTGCAGGACCCAGAGAAATCCCCACGGAGCCCAGGAGGTTTTGATCAACACCTTCAAAGAGCCTCTTTCCGTGATGAACTTCAAACTTTGTCGCTTCTGTAGGAAACAGTGTCATCTGTGTCTCAGGCAGTGTCACGTGTCAGGGATGATGCTCAGTGGACACCTCATTAAAATGAATGGGTTCAAATTAAAAATCACAAAGAGTGTAGGAGGAAGGCATAAGGGAAGCAAAGAAGGAGGTAAAGAAGCTGCAATTCAGGACTGATGCTCAAAATTCCCTTTTGGTCAATTTTTTTATGGCTTCAACAAACACAGAATCACATTCCCAAGAGGTTCACATACTGTGAAATCTGCAGAGATATTTTTATAGGCCTGCTGAAAAGTATTATTAGTTTGCATTCTAATCTTTACTAAGTATTTTAGAAACACAATCTAAGGAATAACAGAAACTGCTGTGTTTTCACACCATAATTGCATTGTGTGTAATTCAACCCTGTTGTCTCCTTGCCAGATGGTGCACTGGTAGAATTTAGTGGGTATAGAAATGATGGATTTGGACTGAAATAAAATCAACCTTCGCTTGTGAAACGGGCTTTACATTCTACTACTGATTTCAGGGCAAAACTCTGAAATGTAAAAGCTGGAAAATCAGCAGAGGGAACTAACAAAGGAGTGTTACGGAGCCATACAAATGAATCATTGCAATTGAGACACTTTTCTGCCTGCTCAGCTCTCCCTGATGTGGTGAGAGTGGGAGACATCAAATTACTATGTATGAAATTTGTGGAGGGCACAGTGAATGGCAAATAATCCTGAGGACGGAGCAGTTGGACAAAGCGATCTGATTTGCTTGTTGAGCTGAACATATCGAAGCATCACGCAGGTAAAGAATGGAAAAAAGCGAGGTTTTAGGAGAAAAACTTGTTTTGTGCTGCTTGTAAAACTCGAAACAAGACACTGGAGTCTTGACTGGAAAAGTCTGTGCAACAGTCTCGAAGAAACAGGAGTCACAGAGCTCAAAAAAACCCCCACATTATATTTGTGTTTCAACAGGGAGAAGTAGCAAGAAGAGGATTTTACGATGGCAGTGGCAAGAGGGGTGTGAGTTCCTTGTAGTCAGCTCCATGGGCCACATTCCAGAGAGAGAAAGTGAAAAGTGGGAGAGTGCTACAGGAAAAACAAATATTCCAATGGCTGGAAAAGCAGCTGTACAGTTTGAGACATTGGTATTTGACCAAATGGGACATTTATTGAGGAGAATATCACAAAAACCCAAATTCCTGAGGTGCTCCTCAGAGAAAATTCCTTCCAGCCTTTTCAGCCCCTTTGTTACCTCCCCTCTTTGGACCATCTGGTTGTGCTGTGTTTGATTCATCCAGAGACCCAACTACTGCTTCTAAATACCTTGAAGAATGAGGAAATAATTGATAATAAAGGAAACTTCAGCCTAGTGCAAATGGGTCTTATGAATGACAGATAAATAAATTAATTCTCGGCAGATTTAAGGCACTTATTTTTAACAGAAGCATGATCAATCATGTGTGAAAAACAACATGATGCTTTCCATTCACAAGAACAGTTAGAGGGGGTTATTTGGAATATATGCCTCAATGAAAATATATGTTTCAATCATTTTTCCCAGCTTTTAATGCTTTTATTAATTATTTAATTATTAATGCTTTTCCTGCCGGGCAAAATGATTTGATAAACATTTTGAAGGATGAAATATTAGATTTTTGGGGTGAACTTCTTAAAGTTTAAAATCCTAACATGGCATTCGTGGACCAAAGGTAGCTGAGGTAGCTGATAAAATAATATTCAGTATTATGTCTCTATTTCTAGAGACAGAAATCAAGAAAGAGATGTTACTTTTAAGTAAATTAACTATTTTGCACTTTGCCTCCCATAAAAACACAGGCAGAAAACGGATGAATTTTTCCTATTTTAATTTCTTTTCTTTAAGATCCATTTTTTCCAAAAAAGAAAATACTAGGGACACTGCCTATGACTTTTTCTCCGTTGGTTATTATTCATACAATTAGTGACATCTATTTAATTTTAATTACAAATGCTATTCACACTGAAGTTGGGGGGGGATTCAGGGGAATTAGAGATTTTTAGGATGCAGACCCGTATTCCCCTCAACTCCTTGAGCACAACGAGGGACTGGAGGATTTGGCTGTTAATCCTGGGAAAATGACAGCCATAAAAAACGTTGACTCATCCCACCAATCCACCCCTAAACCCACCATTAGGCTGTTACCACCAGGAACAACACTGTGTGGGTTGTGCATGTGCAAACGAGCACAAAACCACAGCTGGCATTTCTAATTCCGTCCAACCCAAGAGATACATGATCTCAGAAGTAGCTGAGATAATTACACAAACTAAATCAAACCCAAATACTGAATTCCCAAGCCGAAAAAGAAAGAGATAAGAAAAATCTTTAATATGTGTCGTATATAACTGTTGAAACATTTACTTTCCATCTGCACTCTCCAATTCTTCTCGTCACAAATTCTAATTACGAATAATGCTCATAACACGTGTTTACACCTCTCCCATCCCCTGCTCCAAACCCTGCTGAGAGGCCAGAAACTTGTTACTCCTCACCCTGCTTAGAGCCAGCACATAATAATTCCACTTGTGATAACATAATAACTCAATTTTTGATCACGGAACTCGATTTGCCACCGCGTAATAACTCGGGCTGCGACTTCAGCGGGCATTAAACCCAAAAATGATTCTCTATTACAAAGAACATTGCCAAAAACTATTTCCTAGGAGCACAGTGGGTACTACACGAGAAATTGCTTTCTGAATAAATGTTCTTTCTTCCACTGATTTGCCACCACACGAGGAAAAGCATCACTTTTCTCCCATATTGAGTTTCAAGAGAGGCTCCATTATATTATATTCCATGATTGCATGGAATGCTTGTAATTACAGCTTCACATCCAGACTTGGAGCTACTTCTGTTGCAGTGGATGCAGTTCACAAGGATTTTGACAATAGTGACAGTGAGAAAAACCTCTTTTCTAACAACCCCTCTGGCAGTATTTCATCTTTCCACAACTCAGAGGCTTTTCAGCACAAAAGGGATTGGAGACCTCTATAAAAAAATACCCTTATGCCTGTGAGAAGAGGAATTCAAGGGTTTGGAGATGGAAGGAAAGGGTAAAAAGTCGTGGCAGGATTTACCAATTCAGTTGCAAGAGGTCTGTTTGTGTCAAATGCAACCCTGCAAGCAACTGGCTCATGGGTAGCTCTCATGTTACATTGCAAAAAAAGTAATTAAGAGAAAAAGCAGGCTGAACATAAATTCTTCTGTAATTAAAGCTGTTAAGATATCAAGCCTGAATCTGAGAATTAATACAGTTTAGTTTTTTTACATTCATAATTCAATTTATTTAAGACTATTTTTAAAGTATTTTTTGATCATATGACAAGCAGCCTGTTTTATGAAAATATATGGAATAGTGTGGGACGTAGATTCTGCAAATACCTTTGAAACTCTGATATCAGCTGTGATGTCTGTGGTAAAGATTCCATAACTTCCACTGCTTGCATTTTTCTCTCCATGTGTGTTCCACTAGGCAGGGAGAAGTCTCTTGTTTAGCACCTCTAAATAAAGATGCTGAATAAGTGACAGTTTATTTATGAAATATTGTATCGTTTGGTACAACTACAGCTGGCACAAAAATCCCTTAAACATATGTGGTTGTTTGCAAACCTGTCCAGTGAAGGTGAAAACAATAATATGTTTTTCCTTTGACCTTTTGCACCTGAAAATGTTGGATATAAAGCACACAAAGTTGTACAAGCTATATTTTTTTCATATACTCTGCTTAAAATAGGCATAGAAACTATGCATCATATTATAAGCACACACATGAGCAGTTTTCACTGCATTGCCTGTTTTTTTTAAGTGAGGGATGTTCACACAAGTGCTTAAGATCACAGAATCAGAGAATCACAGAATGGTTTGGGTTGGAAGGGACCTAAAGATCCCGTTCCAAGCCCTGCTGTGGGCAGGGACACCTTCCACTAGCCCAGGTTGCTCAGAGCTCCCTCCAGCCTGGCCTTGGACATTTGCAGTGATGGGGTAGCCACAGCTTCTCTGGGTAATCTGGGCCTCACCATCCTCACAGGGAAGAATTCCTTCCTAACATCCAGTCTAAATCCACTCTCCTTCAGTTTGAAGCCATTCCCATTGTCCTGTCCCCACCACGCATTTCCAGGGCTCCAACCCTGTGGTTACTCAAAAGCGGCTTTAGGGCTGAGCTGAAAGGCATTTTGGCAAACCATAAATAAACCATTTGCCCTCAGAAACGTTTTTAGGGACAAGTTAAACTCAAACCAGCCACAAAGGCTGAGAGAGAAACTCCAACTCTGTCCAGAGCTGGGTCAGGGCTCCCAAACGTGCTCTTGCCTGACAAGCTCCGCTGAGCTTTGCCTAACCCAGCTACCTGCAGCACATCCCATCTGCTGCCCCAGCACTGTCACACACAAACCTACACCAGGCAAATAAGAGGGTTGGTGTCCCTCCTGTGTGGCTGCTACAATCACCTGCTGGCAGAGCAGATGGGATTTGTCACCAGCTACCTGTCTGACAAAGCTGGGTCTGAGGGGGTTCATCGCCCTCTGAAAGTAAAGCTGAGCTTTAGCCTGAGGCACCGTGTGGGAGAATGTCTCCTGACTGAGCAATTCCTTCACAAAGGATATGATTTTGCCGTGGTCACATATCCAACGAGTGACAGAGCTGGAAACAAAGTCCAAAAATCCCATAGAGAGGTTGGAAGGGACCACATTGGGTCATCTGGTCCAAGCCTAAGCAGGGTCATCCTAGAGCACATCCCAGATCAAAGGATCTTAATTTATAACTTTTAGAGGCAAAAAGCCACCATGAAGGATGAGGGTGCCTCTGCCAACCTTCAGGGAAAGAGTTTTGCTGACGAGGAGCAGGATTTCACTCTTCAGTATAAGAGTTTGATCTCTAAAGGAAGAGACACTGAGAAATGATGACTTAAGACTCCCTCAATATTTGCATGTCTTCTGCCTCCACATCCCCAGCAGTTCAGCACATCACTGGAGCACTGCTGATTTTAGTGACTGGTTGCCAGAAAATGGTACAACTTGGAGAAAATGGGGAGCTGGTTGTGCTGAGTAAGCCACTGCCATTTACTCACAGAGTAGACATGGAGTTACAAGCACAGAAGGAGCACAAGTTCAGGCTGTCTTCCTCCATCTTCCGAGTCAGTGCTTTGTTTTCAACATTATTTGGACACCTCAAGTCTCAGCAGTAAGTCTGAAATGGAAAACAGTCAGCATTTTCAGGGTGCAAGAGCCAAAATCCACGTAGGAAACAAAATGTCTTCCACTGAAATAATAATGATGCTGCAAACTGCAGAAGCAGTGAATTAGTTGGGAGAACTTAAAGTTGGTTTTGAACCTACAGAGTCTCAAAGAGAATCAAAGATCTAACTACTTATATGAACAGGAGGTGGGGATTTTATATATCTATAAATCAATATGCAAGTGAGCGCTCCAATAATAATTTTATGTGTATTAACATTTTTAGTTTATGTACATAAATAAACCATATTGTACTATGGTACCATATTTTCACGACATCCCTGTATTAAGCAGTTCTTTCTATACCAGGAACCAAGACATAAAGGACAGATGAACTTCTGAACCCATTTCCCTGCAGAATGCATCACAACTGTGAGGTTAGAGGGAAAAAAAACAACTTATGGACAGCCAAGACCCATCGGCCTGAGAAGTTTCCTCCATCAACAAGAGAGAGTATTTTAGAGATGATAAAATACTACATAAATCTTCCAAGTAACTGATAAGAAAATGAGCAAGGTCATAAATCCTTAATATTTAACTCATCTCAACCCCACTGAAGAAACACTTTTTCAAAGAGAGTTAAATATAGCCAGCCAGTAAAAGGAATCAATACAAAAGACATGACCACGTAGGGGCGAGGCAAAATTCTGGTAGTTCACCAAAAGAAGACAGAGAAAAGGAAGACCTGCAAAGTTCTGGTCTCCCCAAGCGAGATGGTCTCTTACAACACGTGACACAGGATTTTATCCCCGGTTAATTAGGAGAGTTAATATGTTTCCAGCAACGAATGTGGGCTGAAAAACTCCATATATCGACAATCAGCCTTTCTTTCCCACTGAGTGTACACCAAGTTTTGTGTGATGCAAACGACAGCACAGGGCATGACATGCAACTGAACCCAAACACTCCCTAATTAGGATCAGCCATCAACCTTCAGTCGGTGGTCACTGAGGTCAGGGCTGGGGATTTAGAATCCAACCAATTTACACCTCCCTCCCTGCAGAGTCAGGTCTGCACAGGGGCCTCTCATCAGAAGTGTTTCCTATGCAACCACAGAACCTTTTACAGAGTCATTAGGCCCAATTAAAATTCAACTCAAGCTGGACAGTTGGCCTGTCCACAGGCCAAGCTGTGTTTTCCAGTCAGCTGGAGGTAAACTGGAGCTGCCTCGGCGTGTTTCAATCCGTACTGGTTTTCAGCAGGAAACCTGTGGGTTTGACTTAGCAAAGTTTTGTTAAAATTACCTGCTGCAAAGAGAAAAGACCTCCCCTGGCACAGCTGGAGGCCGTTCCCTCTCCTCCTGTCCCTTGTTCCCTGGCAGCAGAGCCCGACCCCCCCCGGCTCCCCCCTCCTGTCAGGGGGTTGCAGAGCCAGAAGGTCCCCCCTGAGCCTCCTTTGCTCCAGGCTGAGCCCCCCCAGCTCCCTCAGCCCCTCCTGCTGCTCCAGCCCCTTCCCCAGCTCCGTTCCCTTCCCTGCCCACGTTCCAGCCCCTCCATGTCTCTCTTCCATGAGGTTCCAGAACTGGACACAGCCCTGGAGGTCCCTCAGCAGTGCCAGCACAGGGGACAATCCCTGCCCTGGGGCTGTGCCCACACTATCCCTGATCCAAACCAGGTGCCTTTGGGCTCTTACCCCCCTGGGCACACCCAGGCTCGTGTCCAGCCTCTGTCACCAGCACCCCCAGGGCCTTTCCCAATCCTTTCCAGCCCCTCTGTCCCAGCCTGGAGCTGCAGGGGTTGTTGTCACCCAACACTTGGCCTGGTTGAACCCTTCACAATTGGCCTCAGCCCATTGAACCAGCCTGTCCTGATCCCTCAAAGACAGAAAACATGCTGTTAAGGCAGAAGAGTGCAAAATTCCCTCTCAAAAACACCAGTACTCTCAAATACCTGATCCAAACCAATTAAATAAATGAGACTCTTTCTATTAACTTTCTATTTCTATTCAGCTGGCTCTCTGTTCGATCCCACGCAGTAAGATGGAAATTGTCTTCCCTTAAAAAAACCATCATGGATTAAAGAGCATTTCTCACATTACAGAGGTTGTACTTTTGCTATTCAACCAGAAATGCTCATAGTTTAGTTCAATGTACTGTATTTCACCCCTTGCTGAACATTTTGATGGATGGAGGCGAATGCAAAAGCCACACAAGTGGTAGTTCCTTCTTTGCTTGAAAACAGTTTGGTTTTCAGTGCTTGAGCTGCAGTAGAAGGAAAGCAATTTAGATCCTGGCAAATCAGGAAGAATCCACAAAATTATTGGCAGCTTAAAATGCAGAGTGCTGCAGAAGCCCAGACTGCTACAAGCCACTGTCCAATATTTAGCGGGGCTACCAAAGGGTTGCTAACTTATAGCTGTTTTATTTCTTTTTATAAGACATTACAGACTTCCCACAGAAGAGTAAGGATCCTGGGAAGAAGAACAAAGCCAGGAAGACACGTGGCTCAATATCAGAGAGAAAACAGCCATCAGAGGGGCAGGAATGAAGTTAGGGAACATATGCAGTAAGAAGAGGATACTAAAGAAAAAATAATCAGCTACTCTGGTAGTCTCTGGCTGCCACTCAAGAAACCCTTCCCAGGGTTTTACATGATGGAGTGCCCAGGGAATAAGTCTGTGGATACCCAGAGGCAAAGTTAGAGAATCATAGAATCATGGAATCATTGAGGTTGGAAAAGACCTCCAAGTCATGGAGTCCGATCCCACCTTGTCCCCCAGCCCAGAGCACTGAGTGCCACGGCCAGGCCTTCCTGGGACACCTCCAGGGATGGGGACTTCACCACCTCCCTGGGCAGCCCCTGCCAAGGCCTGACCACCCTTTCTAGCAAGAAATTCCTCCTGATGTCCAAACTGACCCTCCCTGGCACAGCTTGAGGCTGTTTCTTCTCATCCTGTCCCTTGTTCCCTAGGAGAAGAGTATGACACCCATCGTGTTACAACCTCCTGGCAGGGAGTTGTAGAGAGCAATGAGGTCTCCCCTGAGCTGCTTCTTCTCCAAGTTAAAACCCCCAGCTCCCTCAGCCTCTCCTCACATCAATTCCTCTCTCGACCCTTCCCCAGCTTTGTTGCCCTTCCCTGGACACGCTCCAGTCCCTCCTGCTGTGCTCCTGCCTGGGCAGGAGAATGGAAATCTGCACCAGAAACAGGCCAACCAAACTACGTCCAACAGGAGCTTCCCCACAGGGGTCGTAGCACTGCAAACATCCCACATGTGGCTTCATGAGTCTGTTTAGACACAGGGGAAGGAGAAGACATTTGTGCCTGAGTTCATTTCAGTTCTGGCTGCTCTCTGGAGCCACCAGCAAGGCCACCAGTGACTGCCAAAGCACAGAGGTGGTGTCATTATGGAGACACCTGTCCACGGGACCACAGTGATGCCTCTCACTCACCAAGGCCACCAAACAACAGATGGTGGCAACCTTTGATGGCAACTAACACAGACGGAATTGGAACCAGTGAGTGAATATATATATATATATATATATATATATATATATATATTTCCAGTTTCTTTTCAACCAATTTTTTTCCATGGAAACATTATCTATTATGTATTACCTTACATGAAGTCCCAGAGAAGGGCTTGATTAAAAAAAACCAGCAACAACAACCTTCCCTTTGCAGTGTAATACAAAACAAAACTGGCACTTGAGTGCCTACTGTTTACATTTTACGGTGAGAGGGCATTTTCACACTGCCTACTGCTGATGCTGCAATATTTCCACACCCACTTTGTTTTGTTGTTTGTTTGTTTGAACTCAGTTCACCCCAGAATTAACCTGAGAAGGCTCATCAAAAAATGCCCTGTCTTCTCCACGGTAAGGAGGTTGTGTCAGCCCTCTGCCTGCATTTCTGTTTTGTTCTACCATTGATCCCTTTACAAAAGCAGGTCAGCTCTGTGGCTGGCCTAGATAAAGCAGCAGGGATCCATCCATCCCTTACCCTGTCCCTGCTCATCAGCCAACTGTGCCCCTGCCCAGGTCACTACTTACTCCACATGTAGTTCTGGACCTACTAACCCAACCATTTCCACTCATGGGATTCCTGGGTGACTAAAATCCTGCAGCCTGCTCTTGTCCAGACGTCTTTCACCATCAAAAATCAGGTTGTTTCCCCTTGTCCTGTCCATTGTTCCCTGGGAGCAGAGCCCAACTCCCCCCTGGTTCCCCCCTTCTGTCAGGGAGTTGTAGAGAACAAGAAGGTCCCGCCTGAGCCTCCTTTTCTCCAGGCTGAGCCCCCCCAGCATCTGTGGGATCATCCCTGGAGGTATCTGAGCGGAACAGCCAAGGCACCTGCTCTCCTCACACACCACCATGGACACAGATTCCGGTCCCTCCCAATTTTGAGGGCCCGAGGAGCCAAGGTGGGGAAGCCAAGCCCAACCAAACCCAACCTCCAGCCTTGTCCTGCCCTTCACAGGCGAAGCAGGAAGCTAAAAGTGAAAATCTTCCGAGCAGATTGCTGGAAGATTGTCTGTGGCAGAGATGTGTGGGCGGCTGGCTGCCTGTCTGGCTGCCTGCCCACCACTCCTCGTACACCTCCGGGATGCTCCGTGCCATCCTCAGCCTCAGAGGCACAGGAGACACGCACAGACCTCTCAGGTTTGGAGAGCTTTTGGATCTGTGGTTGTTCAGGCTTCTATTTATGAGCCTGTTGTGTAATAAGGAAGTGTGCTCAGGGGGAAAAAAAAAATAAAAAGTGGCTTTGCCATGTCGTTGCTGTGGCAGAAATTAGATTATAAGCCCTTATCATCACTTAGGAGTGGAAAGTGCTGAACCTCCTGGGTGAAGTCTTAAGGGCAAAATTCCTACTGACATAAATAAAGCCAAGATCTCACCCTGAATATTTGTGCATTTTCACGGAGAATTATCATTAAAATCCACATTCATCACACAGCCTTCACTTGCATCAGCAAAGACGACCAACCAAAACAGAACATAACAAAAATTCCCCCCACAAAAATCAAAACAACATGATCTTAACACCAAACAGAAGTGAGTAATTTACACAAACCCAACCCTTTGACCCTACAGTCGCAACTAAATTATTTTCACAGACAATCAGCATTATTTATCAACTCACTGCAGCAAAGACTGCCCACAGCACCGCCAAAGCTTATGGAAGTGTTCCTAAGATCCTCTCTTCCTTTGGAAATGCCTGTACAAGCCAAAGAGAAATCTCCCAAACCCGGTAATGTGTTTTGGTTCAGATAGAATTTATTTGTGGAATAGCAGGTTTGAGTGATTACATGCTTTCTTGTTGTTTTCCGAGGTTAATATCCATTTGTGAAAATGAAAGTAGGAGTGCGTTACTCTGTGTTTTATTAAATCACATTAGTTACTGAATTTTAAGTGGCCTTCTCTGCTGGAAGTAAATCTCACAACACTGGCTAGTAAGTTTTGGCTGTGCTCACTGCACAAAAGCAAACGGGCTGTGACTGCTTTATTTCTAATGCAGCATTTGTTGCTTTGTGTCTGTAATTTCTGACTTTCCCCAGAAGCAAGACGTAGGTAGCTTTTTTTGTTGTTGTTGTTTTCCAAGTAAAAAAAAATTAAAATGTAAATTTGGTGCTATAATCATTTTTAACTCATCCATTTGCTTGCTCTGACATCTCCATGGAACTAGATCTGTGAATTTTATGAAATTCAGCTGTCTGGCTTCTTTTTGCCTGGGCTCTTTCTGGCAAAGACAGATCCTCCAGTGACGTTAATGGCTACAGATTCCTTGGCAAACATGGAAATATAACCAGTAACTCCACTGGAAATCTGCTGTAGGTAACCAAAATACTGTTTTCCTTAACATCTGCTAAGTTTCACATTAAGTTGTATCTGGGTAAGAAACAATTCAAGAACAGTGACATCTTTTTCTTTAAAAAAAAAAAAAAAAGCTCTGAATTTAGATCTTCCCATTTCTTTCTCATTTATACCAAATATATGTTGCTTTAGAACAGACAACCCCTGTAATAATTTTTCTTGTCCTCACCAGAAGCTTCTTCTGCTTTACTGTAAGATTTCTCCTGGCTGGGTGCCATCCCTGCATGGATTTTTCTCAGTTTTCTCACTTCTGCTCCCACACATCTCCTTTGGTGACCTCTTCCTGACTGCATGGAAATGGATCCCTTTTTCCAGGTTTGCCCCCTCAGCCCTCCTGCTTCCCAAGAAGCCAGGTCACATCTCAGTCACCTTTCCGTCTTTGTGGTTCACTGGATCCCAAAATGGGATTCATTTCAGCTAATTCCAGCTGTTCTCCTGCCAGGATTTAAACTACAGTAGTTGTAAAAGCCCCCAGGGAGATTTCAGATGGGGAAATAACAGCAGGGGATAATTTATCTCATCATTATTTCAACCAGATCCGGAGCTGCCCAGGCTGTCGAGGTGCCTGTAACCTTTTCCTCAGGGAAAACTCTACTAAAAGGCTGACAGTTTTTAAACTTCAAAAGGCAAGAACGTAGCTGAATATGAAATAGGGGGATGGACTTTTAGGTGGCAAAAGCTGTTCCATGACAAGAAAAGCCAGAGCAGAAATAGAAAGGATTTAGTCACTCCTTCCCCCCCCCTACTCCTCTCCTTGTTCCATGGAGAATTTTAACCAGCTCAGGGAGTGGTGGCAGACATGGGCTTATCCTGCTGCTCCTGCACAGCTCTTCCTGCTGTCCTTCCTGATCTTCCCACAGGTGTCTCAAGCTCCTTTGGAATGCCAAACCCTGAGCACTATGACAGGAATTTCTCCCTGCTCCTTCTGCTTCGAAGAGTCAGTGGTTTCTGACACTTGTTCCCCCAAGAGGGCTCTGCAGCTTCTCTGGAGAAAGGGAAATCTCTGTTTCCCAAAAGGATTTGTCCTCACCACTCTCCTTAGGGAATATCTCACTGTTGGGAACAAATGCAAAACAAAACAAATGAGGCACTGCTGAGGCCCCTCCAGGGCTGTGTCCAATTTCATGGAAGAGACCTGGAGGGGCTGGAGCGAGTGCAGGGAAGGGAACGGAGCTGGGAAGGGGCTGGAGCAGCAGGAGGGGCTGAGGGAGCTGGGGGGGCTCAGCCTGGAGAAAAGGAGGCTCAGGGGGGACCTTCTGGCTCTGCAACCCCCTGACAGGAGGGGGGAGCCGGGGGAGGTCGGGCTCTGCTGCCAGGGAACAAGGGACAGGAGGAGAGGGAACGGCCTCCAGCTGTGCCAGGGGAGGGTCAGGTTGGACATCAGGAGGAATTTCCTGCTGGAAAGGGTGGCCAGGCCTTGGCAGGGGCTGCCCAGGGAGGTGGTGGAGTCACCACCATGTTCTACCTTGAACCTGGGTAATTAGGCAGAAAAATTAGGGTGGTGTTTCTTGCCTACCCAAATCCCAAGAATTAAGACTTACTGCCTTTTTTTTCTTTATTTTTTCTTTATTTTTTTCCACTCTTTACCTCAAATGACAGCAGTACATCCATCACAATCTATGGAGCCTTTTTACTAAATTACCACCAGCTTCTTTATTTTGTTCCTTATACACAGATTTGCTTTTATTGATACAGATCCTTAAATTCCTAAATTCAGCATCAGTTTACCTGTGACCTTTGGAGAAGACACCTGCAATGGCACAAACAGCAACTGTCTGGCCAAGAATTAACATATTGGTGAGTACCTGAAGCCCCTCGAACACCAAAAGAGGCACAGAACAGACAGAGGCAACATCAGCTTTCAGTTCTCTCCTTTTAGGACAAGGGGCTCCTTTCTGACTGTGCTGAATCAGCCTGAAAAGCACTGTGTTTCAAAATATTATTATTTTGTAGGAGCATAAGGCTTTTAAAGCAGTTATTACACACTTTGGAGCCTTACCAAAGACACCAACCCCCAGATAAAATTGTAATAAACAGTGGTAGCGAGAAAAGTAGCTGCTGCAAAGCCCAATTAAGCATTTTGATTAGTTCATACTTGCTGCATTTTGGCTGCTGTTTATAATTAATTTTATTATCTAATATCTGTCAGTGCTGGGGTTTTTTAACTACTTCTTTGTTTACTTAATTGAGCCATTTATAATCATCACTTTTGAAGAAGCAAGTTCTCCTCTTTGCCTTTATAACTGATCATGTTCACTAAGCCTTTTTGCCCTTTCAATTCCAATACCCTTCACAGCACTGGCAGGATTAACCCCAAGCAAGAAATCACATTTCCAGTTGCAATTCTGGGGTGCTGAGCATCGTTTCTTCCCCACAGTTAAACACAGACCTTCCTTTGCCTTCACCAAACATGTTCCTGAAACATGTAACCCACTCCCCTCTAACACCAATTTGCTATTTGAGTTGATAACAGTTAATTATTCATAATAGTGAGAGGTCCACGGCACAGGAATGTCTTGTGGGCACTGCCAGGAAAAGTCTGCAGAATTGGAGCCAGGACCACGAAATCACACTGATCCTGGAGCAGGAAGGAACCACCATCTCCTGTGAGGAAAGGCTGAGAGAATTGGGATTGATCAGGAGAAGAGAAGCTTTGGGATGACTTAATTGTGGCCTCCCAGGACCTGAAGGGGGCAACAAGAAAGATGGAGAGAGACTATTTCCAAGGGGTGGAATGACAGGACAGGGGGGAATGGCTTCAAACTGACAGAGAGTAGGGTTAGATGGGATATTGGGAAGGAATTCCTGGCTGGGAGGGTGGGGAGGCCCTGGTCCAGGTTGCCCAGAGAAGCTGTGGCTGCCCCTGGATCCCTGGAAGTGTCAAGGCCAGGTTGGACGAGGCTTGGAGCAACCCGGAATAGTGGAAGGTGTCCCTGCCCATGGCAGGGGTTTGGAAGGAGTTGAGCTTTAAGGTCCCTTTCAATCCAAAATCATGCTAAAATTCTATGGTTTTCAATAGCTTACTTTAGATTTTGAACATTGAGACTCCTCACGTATTTTAGCTTAGTTATCCCATCTCTCTAGTTTGAACAAGGCCATAACTCAGTGAACAGAGGAGGGGGCTCACAGCCCAAACCATTTCATATTGCAGGGTTTGAGAGCACCAGGGCAATGTGTTGATTACACAAACGAGGCACCACTGTGTAACAGGAAAACTGGGAATATCAGTGACTTGCAGGACCTTGAAAACCAGAGTCAAGTAATAGGTCTGGCATGAAATTCAAGAGCACAAAGTGCAGAGTCATGAATTAAACAGAAATTCCTGCCCTCAGTTATGAACACGATTGGACTGACAAGGGAAGAGAAGGAATTGACTGTATCCTCCTCAGTCAGAGGATAACAGAGCCATGAGTGCAATATAACTGTAAAGAAGTAAATGTGATCCTACATCCCATCAGAGAGGATGTTTCCTGTAGGGAAAGGGGAATGTTGTTTCTGTTGTACATGACACTGATGAGCCCTTTGCAGTGATACTGTCACAATTCTGGTTCCTTCTGCACCAGTAAGATATATTTAAACTGATCTTATACAGAGGGGGACCAGCAGGCTGAGAAGGGGAGCTCGTGGCACAAGGGAAAAATAGCAAGAATTGGTCTATTCAACCCAGGAAAATAAAGGCAAAGAGGGGATCAAGTTATTCATTATATATATATTAGTTCAGAGGAAGGGAAGGTGAGAAAAAGGGGTAGAAATTGTTTTAAATTAGTGCAAAGTTCACTACTGGAACAAAAAGATTTAAAATAGATAAGCAAAATTTGAAAGAGCAAAGTCAAAGTGAATTTCTAAGCATCAGAGAAGTGAGAATTTCTTCAGGATTTGTAGAAGGAATTTTTAAAAAATCACAAATCAAAAACAAACAAACAAAAATAATAAAGAAAGAAGAAACCAAACAACAAAATGTCGTAAATAATCAGATTGATCCGTTACCCTGGACGTTGTCTTAGGCCTGTACTTCTAAACCAGAACAGCATAACAGAGCTGAGAAGTTTTATAAACCAATTTTCAGGAAATGAGAGACTGAAGTAGAAACAGGAGGCAGAGGAAAGAGGGAGGAAAGACTAAAATCAGTGACAGAGAAATGCTGATGGACTAGACTGGAGTCCTTGGGGGTTGGATGAGATGATCTCCAGATGTTCCTTCCAACCTAAGTCTTCTGTGATTCTGTGATTCTGTGACTGCTCTATAATATATAAAATTCCACAAATGCAGCTTTTAACTTGACCTCCATAACCAAAATTTACCCGTCGAAAATTAAAATTAATAATTGGTTAGGAAATCCCAGCCAAAAACAGCTGAAGGCAATCACTTGAGATTTAAAGAGCTGAAATAATCACTCATAAAAGGAGTAGAAGGGGATTAAAATTAAACAGGCCTCGATGAATTAATTTGTTTGTGGGGAAACAGAACAGCTTCATATCCTTGGTGTGTGTCCTGCAGTTAGCAAAGAAAGAGGAATACTGAGAAAACCCAAAGATTCATTATCTGGGAAGACCAAATGGGATACTCTGGGAAAGATGTGGAGATTTTGCTCCTGCATGCAGCAAAATTCCAAGCTTGCCATTGCATGTCTGGTTGCAAAACAGCTTTACATAAGCAGCTTTTATAATGCTCCATGAAGATCAATAGCTTTAGGTTGACTTATTTGTTTTGTTCTGTCCCCCTGTTACAGGAGTATTTGATTGCAGACAGGAAAGTTGCTTTGTTGTGTCAAATTCCATCCAAAAATATCAGGAAAGATAGACTTTACCCCGCAAAATAGATAAAGGGCAAAGGGGAGAAGGTTATTGCCAAGCTCTCCATAATAAATCTTGGCAACTGTGACACCTTACTCCATATTTTTAGCCATTCCCTACCTTGACATCCAGAAATGGGAAGGTTAGCAAGTGAAATAGGAGCTTTTGCAGAGTAAAGCAACCTAAAATATCCTAAAAATTGGAACATCTGGGCCAGGTTTGCCAGATTGCACCATGGAAGTGTCAGACACCAAAAAATCGTGCCTTGATGTGCAAATAAAAGGGAGGGAAAAAATGGGGGTGGTAGGCTGGGAAAGAGAATTCCCTCTGGTATTCTTCCTGCCAGAAAACAAAACCAGACAGCTTCCACCCACCAGTCTCTCCTTATCTTCCCCTCAGCTCCCAATGGCTTCCTCTGCAGAATTTCCCCGACTCCAACATGCCATAAAACCCACAGAGGATTTAAAATTACCCTTAGATTAACAAATTTTGACCTTTTGACAGTATTATCGGGCTGTGTGAACCAAAACTGTTTTAGCTGATCTTTAAGCAGATATTTCCAACCACATCTTTTCTTGCTGTTGTGCAGAAAAAGAAAAATAAAAAAAAAAAAAGAGCTCTCAGTGTTGCCATATGGGCTGAGGGAATATCTAGACTTACACTTTCTAGGCCGGGGAGAAAAAGCTTAATAACAAGAGGAGGAGCTCAGGAGGCTCCAGGCAAGGCTTCTCCAAAGCTGCCAGATGATTTGTTCCCCTTGGATATCAAAACACCCCCAGGCCTGATCACGGAATCACAGAATCATTTAGGTTGGAAAAGAACCTGCAAGATCGAGTCCAACTTTTAATTTTCCTGAGCTTTTGGTTTATGTTGGTGTCTGAGAGCCAGGGGTCAGGATCAGCTGGATGTAACACTGCCAAAGTGCACATTGTAATCATAAAACCAGAGGATTTTTGATGCATTCAGGAGTGATTTTGATATCTCTGGGTAAGTGCTGTAATTCTGAGAACATTGGAGAACCTTTGTCTTGCAGATAAACAACCATCCTTGAATACAGTTTAAAAAAAACACAGGCTCTTTAATAGTTAAAAATCAGAGTTTATGCATGAAACATTATTCTGTGGCCAAAATTCTTGATTTATCTACTCAGCTGTCCAGAGGTGAGGAGGGATGGAAAGGGAAAGCCAACATTTCAGAGCTTGAAGGGAAGAACCAGTTCCTCTGGCTCAGTTTCATGAGGCTTTAAACACACAACACTGTCTGTAGAGCGTGGAATTGTGTTTGCAGGATGCCCATGGGAAGCAAAATCCATACAGGAGGGACTGGCAAAGTGATCCAGGGGGTGAGAAACTGCAGTGTAGGTACCAAGCTGGTGGTATTGAACTCACATGCAGATGTGAGCCAGCAGCTGGACACGGGCCCAGGTGTGCCCAGGGGGGCAAGAGCCCAATGGAACCTGGATCAGGAATAGTGTGGGCACAGCCCAGGACAGGGATTGTCCCCTGTGCTGCCACTGCTGAGAGACCTCCAGGGCTGTGTCCAGGTCTGGAACCTCATGGAAGAGAGACCTGGAGGGGCTGGAGCGTGTGCAGGAAAGGGAACAGAGCTGGGGAAGGGGCTGGAGCAGCAGGAGGGGCTGAGGGAGCTGGGGGGGCTCAGCCTGGAGAAAAGGAGGCTCAGGGGGGACCTTCTGGCTCTGCAACCCCCTGACAGGAGGGGGGAGCCGGGGGGGGTCGGGCTCTGCTGCCAGGGAACAAGGGACAGGAGGAGAGGGAACGGCCTCCAGCTGTGCCAGGGGAGGCTCAGGTTGGACATCAGGAGGAATTTCCTGCTGGAAAGGGTGGTGAGGCCTTGGCAGGGGCTGCCCAGGGAGGTTTGGAGTGCCCAGCCCTGGAGGTGTCTCAGGGAGGCCTGGCCGTGGCACTCAGAGCTCTGGGCTGGGGGACAAGGTGGGCATCAGACACAGATTGGACTCAATCCTGGAGGTCTTTTCCAACCTCAATGATTCTCTGATTCTGAATTAAGTAATGCTGACATGGAGCTGCACAAGCTTGCAGGGTAAGGTTGTGGGAATGCTTCATGCATTCACATTTTGTGCTGGGAGCTGGGGGTTCACTGAAATACAAGGATCTCCATCAAAATCACTCCTAGAGAAGTGTTGGCAAGCGATTTCTCCTTGTGTAAATGTCATGTTGCAGTGGCCAAATGAAAGCTGGAGGGGGGTAATGAGGGGTCAGATCCTAGTTTAGGCAGTTTGTCTCCACATAATCTCTCCACAACTTCTGCACAAACCCCAGACAATTAACAGGAGGTGAGGGAGAGAAAACCCTCCAGAGGGCAGTTCAGAACTGAGGATTATTTTAGGTGCTCTGACCTCTGTGAGCTCCTCTCCTCAAGGGCCCAAGCAGAGCAGACTCCTAATGTAACAGCCCAAGGTTAGGCATCCAAAGTAGGATGCTCCAATCCCTCCCACCTCTTACCCTCATCAACCCATGCCTCCACTTTTCCCGCTGTTCAACAATTGTACTGCCCAAAACCAATTCCAAAAACCCTCATGTTGATATAAACTGGTTCCTGACATAAACTGTTCCCTCAGGCAAAGCACAAGTCTGGTGAAGTCAAGTCCTTTCTGGGACTATGTGCCCAAAGGGTGGTGGGAGGGATCTCTGAGTCAAAGCCCATTAAGTGAGATCACCCTGAACAAGCAGATTTGGGGACTGCCAGTTCAAGAACTGCTTTGGCCTTCAACTGAGACAGAAAGGAAAACAAAATCCCAGCAAGGCACCAGTCAGGCAGTTGCCTGGGACCTTAAGAAAGGAGCAGGAATCTTTTCTGTGTGTCTTAGCACAAGTATTAATAGACTCTGAGAGGTTCTGCAGGGACATTCACGGAGCTGACACTGAGTAAACTGCAACTGAGACAAATAGATTGAAGGGACACTGCAGGCTAAGTATAAAATAATTATTTGTGCACCTGTTCAAGAGCCATTTTACTCTGTGCACCCCAAGAGGAAAAGAGCCATTTGGAAAGCATAAGGGTTTGAGCAATTAAATGGTGCTATTATGGTTCCGAGCTCAACGTGACCACTCATGTGCTGCTTCCCCTGAAATATTTAACAATTAATAGAGATAAGAGGCCCTGTCACGCATTAGGATTGTGAACTCAGAAAGGATAAGATCACACATATCCTTGTTTCACATAAACCCTCTCTCCATTTTGAATATGCCCATTTTTCCTACTGTGTTGGCAAACAAAAGCATGAAAAAAAAAAAAGAAGAGTAACAAGTAGAGCAGGCTCTAGAAAAGCAACTTCAGACTGGAGAACAGACACTCTTCCCAGTACAAGGGAAGAGATTTAAAGAAGAGTAGTTTTCAGGAAGGAATTAATAGTTGTGTAAATCTCTAAGGAAGAAGAGGCCTCATATTGCTCTTTTCAGTGAGTTTCCCTTTTATGGGAAAAGCTTAAGAAACTAGAACACAGCCATCTTTTAGCCTAACATGATATAATACATCCACCACACAATTGCATGGGCTCAGATGAGATTACAGAGAGAGAAGAAAAAAAAAGAAAAAGATTCCCAAAAACTACATTAGGAAATGTAGGAAGGTGTGAAGAAAGGGTGAGGTGAGAAAGGAAATACAAATAAGGAGATCTTACAAGCTAAAGCCGTGCTGGTTTAAAATACTACTTTTGTCTCAGAAGGAGAAAAAAAATGAGATCACTGGTGATCCATGGCCACAGAGCACAGATGGAGCTGGGCTGGTAGCTAATCAAAGGAATAAGAATACAGAGAAAATGATATGACTTTTCAAAGTGCAAATTGTTATTATTTATGGATTTTCTCCCTCCGGAGACATTCGAAACCCACTTGGACACATTCCTGTGTAACCTCCTTTAGGCCACCCTGCCTTGGCAGAGAGGTTGGACTGGGTGATCTCCAGAGGTTCCTTCCAACCATAACCACTCTGTGATCCTGTGATTCTGTTTGTGCCTCAGAGGGGGTGGAGGTTTGCTCTCAGGGCGAGCCTAGCCCTTGTCATGCACCAGAGAACTCCTGCAGGACACAAACCCAGGCGTTTGTGGGACACCTGGATACACCTGTGGTTCCCTTCTTTACTGTGAGAGTGGTGAGAGAGGAGAAGGGGGGTTGTTACAAAGGGTACATGCCTGGATATGGACTGATAGGTCATGTAGGTTAGAAGAAGTGATAACATGATTTTCTTCTAGGCCTGTGCTTTATACCAAAATTAAGCCAGTATGTCCTGTAAGTCTCTGCAATTTGTGTCTATATGTAATTATTTGACAATTTAATCCCAGATCTGTAATTAATCACTGTTTCATTAGTACTGTAGATATATTTATGCAGTGGAGGAAGGTGTGTAATGAGAGTCAAAGAGGGAAGTTAGAGCCAGACAAATTTACAAGAAGACTAGAGAGGGAACTTTTCACAGGGGCCTGGAGTGACAGGACAAGGGGGAATGGCCTTAAGCTGAAGGAGGGCAGGGTTAGATGGGATACTGGGAAGGAATTCTTCCCTGTGAGGGTGGTGAGACTCTGGTACAGGTTGCCCAGAGAAACTGTGGCTGCCCCATCCCTGGAAATGTTCCAAGGACAGGCTGGATGGAGCTCTGAGCAGCCTGACCTAGTGGAAGGGATGACATTTAAAGTCCCTTCCAACCCAAACCATTCCACGATTCTCTGACCCCTCCGCGGGAGGGGGGGGGGGGGAGGCGCCGCTGGAATAGCGGGACGCGCATCCCACGGTACGGGCCGGGGGGGTGAGTGGGAAAGGAGAGCGGCGCGGTCTCACCCCTCCCACGCCCTCCACATCCCCCATCCCCACGGGACCCCACCGGGCCCGGCGTGGGGGGTCGGGGGGCGGCTCCGGCGGCATCATCGGGGCCGCCCCCGCGGAAGGTCCGCGCCGCCCCCGCCGCTCCCCGCGCCGCCCGCAGAGGGCGCTGGTCCCGCTCCGCGCCCGCCCCGCGCCCGCCGGGCGAGCGCAGCCCCCGCGCCCGCCCGCGGCTGCTCCGCGGGGCCGCGCCTCCCGCGCCCGCCCCCCTCCCACCGCGCCCGCACCGCGCACACACCGCGCACACACCGCGCACACACAGACACACAGAGCCCGCACGGAGCCCCCGCAGCCGGCGGGTGCCGCTGCCCCCCGCGAGTGGGTGGGCGGGCGAGCGGGCGTGGGGAATGGAGAGACGCCCGGCAGCATCCCCGTGCTCGTCCTCATCCTCATCCTCGGGGCCGTGTGACTGACTGACTGCGAGCGGCGCTCGCAAGGCGCGCACACGGAGCCCCCCGACCCGGAGCCGCCGGGCAGAGCCGCCCCTGCCCCGTCCCGTCCCACGGGGAGCCGGCATGGAGTGAGAGCAGCCGCCAGGTAAGGAGGGCAGGGGTACCCCGGAGGTGCGGGGTCGGGGGCTTGCGGGTGGGTTTTTTTTGGTGCCTGTGCCCTTACGGGCGCGTTGCCGCCGCGTTTCTCCATCTCTCCCCTCGCCCCAAAAACGCCTTTTCTCAAGCACCTTCCCCCCCGGTGCCGGGGGATTCGGGGTGCGTTCCTTATGTAACCCGGGGGCGAGCAGCCTCGGCCGCTTTAGCCGGGCAGGGGGCGAAGTGGCTGCGGGGAGGGGGGACACGGTGGGCTCCGGGATGGCCCCGAGGTCCCCCTTTCCAGCTGCCGTCGCGGGAGCTCCCGCGTGGGAGCCCCATCCCCACGCCTTCGGGCAAAGCGCGGCGGCCGCGACGGGGCCGGGGATGCTCCGGGTCCCCTCGGGCCCCGAGGCTCGGCAGCGGGAACTGCGGGCGACCACCGACCCCCTCCCCAGCGGGGCTCCAGCGGCGGTGCCGGGGCTGAGAAAAACTTCAAAGCGGGGAGAAGGGGACGAGGAGGGGAGGGGGTGATGCTGTTTTTTGGATGCTCCCGTCTCACTTCTCCTCCGGGAGGGCAGCGGGGGGGCGGCTGCGCTGCGGGGAGGGGGGGTCGCGCTGGGCTGAGCGGGCAGCGCTGGGGGCAAGCGGGGAGAGGATGGGATGGGGGGAGTCGGGATAGCGCTGGGGGCAGCCGGGGCCAGGATGAGAGGGGCAGGAGCCAGGGTGAGAGGAGCAGGAGCAAGTTGAGGGGACCAGGAGTCGGGTTGAAGGGACCAGGAAGCAGGATGAGGGGACCAGGAAGCAGGATGAGGGGACCAGGAGCCGGGTCCAGAGGAGCAGAAGCCTGGTTGAGGGGACCAGGAGCCAGACTGGGGAGAGCAGGAGCCAGGTTGGGGGGACCAGGAGCCGGGCTGAAGGGACCAGGAGCCAGGTTGGGGGGACCAGGAGCCGGGCTGAAGGGACCAGGAGCCAGGTTGGGGGGACCAGGAGCCGGGCTGAAGGGACCAGGAGCCGGTCTGAAGGGACCAGGAGCCAGGCTGAGGGGAGCAGGAGCCAGGTTGGGGGGACCAGGAGCCGGTCTGAAGGGACCAGGATCCAGGCTGAGGGGAGCAGGAGCCAGGCTGAAGGGACCAGGAGCCAGGCTGAGGGGACCAGGAACCAGGTTGGGGCGAGCAGGAGCCAGGCTGAGGGGGCGGCGTGGCCCCGCTGGGCGGTCAGGGAAGGTTCACCCTCCCCTGGGAGAGAGGGACAAAGGTAGCGGGGGGGACGGGGGTGTTCGCCGAGGGGTGCCCGTCTCCTCTTATTCGGAGGGAGAGCGAGCTCGGTATCACCATGGCGACCTGAGGGAGGAAAGAACTAAATAAATAAATAAGTAGGAGATAACTCCCCCCGCACTTCCACTCCCCACCACCCCCCAACCACCGGTCATCGCCGTCCCTTCCGGGCCAGGTCCGCTCCCAAAGGTGGTGGAGGAAAGATACCACTGACAAAACTTTCCTCTGGTGGTAAAAGCGGCTGGCGAAGGGCCGGGGGAGCGCGGTGGGGAAGGGGCCGCCCCGCAATGCTCAGAAGGGAGCCGGGTACCCCCGAGCCGCCGTGCCCGGAGCATCTTCTCGGGGCGAGCTCCTCACGGCTGCTTAGGATGCTCATCGCTGCGCCAGCCGTGCCCCCCGTCCCCATCCTCCCTCTCCCACATCCCCGGGGCTCTTTGCCTTCGCTCCGGCCACACTTCAGCACCGCGGAGAGCGGCGGGAGCGGCGGCGGCACCCGAGGGATGCGCGGGGGATGCGCGGGGATGTGCGGGGAGAACGCGGCTCAGGGGGCTTTGAAACGCGCTGGGAGGATCAGGGAAACCCCCCACCGGTGTCCCCCTGCTTTTCTCTGCGACAGTCACCTCCCCCCCCCCAGCACAGGGCCGGGTGTCAGGAGCCAGAGGAAGCCTCTCCCGGGGCCGCTAAACTTTGCCGAGGGCAAATTTGTGAGGGAAAACGCGTTAAAAAACCGGCATCTTCTCCACGAAGTCGCTCGGGGGTTGTTTCTCATGGCTCTTTTGGCAGTGGTTCTCTGTAACTTGTGCTGGCAAACTGTGTCCCCAGCAGGGCTGTTCACACACACAGCACCCGTGAAGTGAACCCTGCAGAAATTGTGGAAAATAACGTGTGGTTTCAGCTCGTTTCCCTCAAGAAAACTCGCTGAGAAATTGCACTTCTAGCTTAGGGAGCCACCCCACTGCTGAGGGGCACAAACGTGGAGTTTGTGCTGGTCAGTCATGATCAATTAACTAGAAAACCACCTCCTGATCGATCCCTGTTCTCCTCAGACGTTTGGTGACCAGTTTAAATAAATACACAAAGTGGGAAGGGGGGAGAGGGAAAGCATTCAGGTTAGTGATAATTCGTCAAAAGTCAAGATATATATTCTGTGATTCTGTGATGTATTTCTTGCACTGATAGGTTGTAAATCACTGGCTTGTGCTGCCTATACATATCTCGTGCTGGTAGTTACATATGCAATTATTGCTTCAGACTATGGGAAAAAAATAGTCTAGAAAAGCATAATTAATAATATTCACTGGGGAAGATAGAGATGGATTAGTCACTTTTGTGCTGTTCACCGTGTCAGGATGTTCTTTTTTCATTAAGCAAACAAAATTTATTTAATCTTGCCTCAGCCCTGATAGGCAGTAAACTATAGATTCATGGAGAATTATTGGTTTGGAATCCAAATGCCAGTACGGGTTATGCTTTAACTATAAGCAATCTGTGAAATCACAGCAGCCACTGGGTTCCTTCTCGCTTATAAATTATCTGTTTCAAGTAAGTCCCAGCCTAGCAGAGACAAGCACATGGGTGAGTCCTATTCAAGTACAGGATTTTGTTGGGCTTTGTACCTATTCTCATCCCTGGAAGTGTTCAAAGCCAGGTTGGACGGGGCTTGGAACAGCCTGGGCTAGTGGAAGGTGTCCCTGCCCATGGCAGGGGGTTGGAACTGGATGATCTTTAAGGTCCCTTCCAACTCAAACCATTCTGTGATTCTGTGCAGGAACTCCAGGCAAGTTCACTGCCAAGAATCACAAGCTGAAGTCCTTTTACAGGTAGATCCACATTTTGCCCCAGCTGCCCTTCTTGACCAGCCTGGTGAACTAATGAGTTAAACCTTTATGAAAACAGAGACCTGAACTTCTTATTGATGAGCCTCACATTTTCAGCCCTATCTCCCAGGGAGCGTGGAAATAAAGGGCTGAACTGTAAGTAGGAGCTCGGGAACTCATTACTTTCCTGTGGGAAAATGAGGAGAAGTAATAGAACACAACTCTTCAGGGCAGTTACCAGACCATTTATACTTGAAGCTATTGATTTAGTTACATAAGGCAGTGCTCCTGCAGTGTCGGAATAATGCTGTCAGATAATTACAAAACGACTTTGCCTTATAAGCAAATAAGGAAAAAAACTAATTGTGGCAACACCGAGAGAAAATCCCACAACCACAACCTCGATCAGTTGAGTAAAAGACAGAATCCTTCATGGAATTTCTGCCACTGCATTTACACCACATTGAGCTTCCCAAAACACATAATTTCACTGCAGAAAATGCTCACTTGATTTTCATAAACATGTGTTTGTAGCCTTGTTTTATATCCATTTTATTGAAGCCTGGAAGGAATACAAGATATCTCCTTCAAACTGTGCAAGAGAAACAGAATTTAATGTATATTTCCATCACAAGGGATATATTCAAATATTTCACAGATATAAGCTTTATGTTGTTCTTTTTTTCACCTACAGAATATCAGTAACTCTGGTCACTGTTGTTGTAAAGTTACTCAGTTTCTCATGATCTTCTCATGGTATTTTTACAAATACAAACAATTTTACTCAGGGCTTGTTTATATGCTTCTATAAAAGCTAAAAGTAAAATAATTCACATTAAGACTCTCTCCCAAATAAATTAAATTATGTCTTAAGTCACAGTGCTTTGTGCATTGTAAAGATCACATTTCTAAGTTCTTTTATTTTCATTGTTGTTAAAAGCTTTGTAGCTCTATTCAGTGTTCGTCATCTGCTTGCTACAGGATGTTATTTTTAATTAGGACAATTAAACACTGGCAGTTTTTAAAAAGCTATAGGGTTTAGGTTGATGTGTTTGCTACATTTATGTGGATTTTTACTGGTAGAGGCAGCCTGACAGTAGGAAAGTATTCCTAATATATTAAGTGTCAATATTTACATATTGATCATCCAGAAAGAGTGAAATGTTTCTTAACAAATACCAAATTTACCAGTGAGCCCAAGGGAAAAGTTTTGATCTCATTCCCACTTAATAGTGACTTTCTGGAAGATTGTTTTTTGGGTTTTAGTTGTTTGGGTTTGGATTTTTTTTTTTTTTTTTTGCCAAAAACTGTGGATGGGATGCTTTGCTAGGATGCTGCTGATGTTGGAAATACAATTTGATGTTTTATTAATAGTTGGAATAAAAGTATTGAATGAAGTGGGGTTACTAACTCCACTTTTAGCACATACCCACTGCAATTTTTATTTATGCCCAGGGACACTGGATGTCCTGGAAGCCTGGAAAATTCTGACTGAGCCTCCTGGCTGGGTTGTGGGGTCTCTTCCAAAAGGAAACCCCACCCCAGGCCACTCCAACCCCACATAAAATGCAGGAGGTGAATGAGAACAGTCCTGTCCATGCAGGTTCTGGAGGAGGAAAACCCCTGTGATCCAAAGCCATATTTAAAGGCTGGAATTTTTCTGTCACATCCATTAGGAAGGCAGGTATGAATCCTGTCCATAAGGAAGTTCAGAGCACCTTTAACTCCTCATTAAACTCATCATCTCATCTTCATTTAACTCATCACCCATGATCTGCCTTGTAGAATATCAGACAGGGCCAAGGGAGTTGGACAGCTGGGGAAACACATCTTTCTTATATTTGAAAAGCTCATACAAATGGATTTTTGCAGTCTATTCAGGAGCTTTTACATATGGCCAGTAGAACATCCTGCCCTCAGACACAGGGCAGAAAAGAAAAAGGGAGTAAATTTTAGAGTTGTTAAAGAACAGGTAATTTCTACCAGCAGTTCATGTAAATGGACCCTCAGAATCACACAATGCCCAGGAAAATCACAGAATTATAGAATCACTGAATGGTTTGGGCTGGAAGGGACCCTAAAGAACATCCAGTTCCAACCCCCTGCCATGGACAGGGACACCTTCCACTAGAGCCTCATCCAACCTGGCCTTGAACTCTCCCAGGGATAGGAGGGAAAATCCCCAGGAGTGCAAGGGCTGTGCACAGCCCTGACTGTAGAAGTCCCAGCTTATGGCAGAGGTTGCACAAGGAGCTCTGACATGAATGCCAAGAGCTGCTAAGAGAAGTTTCCCCTGGAGTATCAGTGAATAGAGCTTTGAATTAAAAAACAGCCACAAGGCAAAAGCCCATGCTGCTTCTGTTTGCCACTTACAACCCCAGGTTAGACAGTAATGGTTGCTGGAAGTATATATTCACAATATGCACCATTCTTCAGTTTGATATTATTTATTTCCAAGAAGTATTTGCTTTCTTGTCTCACTTGGGTAGGAAAATAATGTAGTATATCCAAGGGCAGAACAAGCCTTGCAGTCAGGAAACTCTTAACATTTTCACACATAGCTTGCAATTCACAGGAGTAAATTATGATTCCACAGAGATTTAAGGGGGGTTTTTTTAGAGCATCTGCATTAATAACAGTGTATGTGTCAGTGCAGACAGTGAAGGCTCAAATACCTAAGCCAGAGAGCCTGTTATTAATCCTCACTGCCAGGGAGCTACCTGCCCTTTCTGGCATGAGCAGGGTGAAGCTCAGCTTCAGACTTTGACCTCTCTGTGGTCATCTGAGCCTTCAGAAAAGCCTCCCAAGCACAGGAAGTACCTGACTCATCCTAACACTGAAGAACAGGCTGCCCAGAGAAGATGTGGCTGCCCCCTCCCTGGAATTCTCCAAGGCCAAGTTGGACAGAGTTTGGAGCAACCTGGGACAGTGGAAGGTGTCCCTGCCCATGGCAGGGCTGGAACAAGATGATTTGAAGGTCCCTTCCAACCCAAACCACTCCATAATTCTTTGATTCCATGACTTTGGGATGCTGGCACAGATGTAAGTGTGAACTCTGCCCTTTGGCTTTGGGGCAGTGCCACCTGATCCTCATGTGCCCCCTGGCTTCAGACAGTCTGGGTGAGGAGAGGAGATTTAAAACACACTTGGATGTGGTTCCACAATCCATCACAGGCCTCCAGAAACTTAATCTCGATTTAATTTCCCTTCATACCCTTTGACCTGACTGTGTTGGGTCTGTAAGTTCAGCTTAGACAAGCCCCAGGTCTGATTTGCCACTGTCACAGCAGCGATGGCATTCCATAGGCAAATAAACCCTGAAGATCACGGGTCTGTACAGCTGTTCTCTGTTATTCCACACTCATTTAATCCATACAGACTGTTGGAGTCTGACCTGAGGAAGCCACCACACACAGAGGTTTTTTTGGGACTCGCTGGAGCAGAACACTGGGGCTTGTTTTGTGATGGAAGCCAAGTGCTGGCATTTGTGCTGAATTCTCAAAAAAAAAACCAAAAAAACACCCTTCTGGACAAGAAAACAATAATGTGCAGATTGAAAGGGTGAAGCAGGAGGCTGAAAGAACGAATGACATGATGAGAGAGAGACCACATGAGAGCACAGTTAATTCAATGCTCTAATCAACTGTGTTCTGCAGTGCTTTATCACCAACATCCCTGCATTTCCCTCACCAGCTCAGAACACTTTGCAGCATTGCAGGAAATCCTCTGCTTTTGGCTTTTAAGAAAATAATCTCTTTGTGCCTTGTCAATACAGACAACTCTTGTCAATGAAAGCAAAGGAGAAATTATCATGTAATTTAGTATTTATCATAATCAAGAGCAGGGGTTCATTAGAATGATGAGCAATTGCCAAATTATTTCTCAAAATATTAATTTGAAGAACGAGCAAAGGGTTTTTCCTACCTCTTCCTGCTTTTTTTTCTCCCCCCATCTCCTGCTGACACAGAGAGTCTGCAGCTTCTATCAGCTCCTCAGATCAATTTCCCATTCCTGAAAAGAAACATTTATGTTAAATGATTGCAATTAAGAACCTTCTTCCAGCTCAATAGCTGTCTGGACGTGGAGAGGTGATCCCCCATTGATTTCCATGGGTCCAGGCTTTCACAGAGAAATCTTCAAAAGGCAATTTCCTGGCCTTCTTAAAGTGCCATAGAATAGAATCATACTGTCATTAAGGTTGGAAAAAACCTCTAAGATCAACCTGTGACCCATCCCCATCTTCTCAGTGAGACCAGAGCACTGAGTGCCACTTCCAGTTGTTCCTTGGACACCTCCAGGGGTGGAGACTCCACCACCTCCCTGGACAATCTGTTCCAGTGCTTGAAAACCCTCTCAGAAGAAATTCTTCCTGAAGTCCAACCTGGCTTCAGAGCTCCTACATGAAACTGTACCCACTAAACTTCTTTGCATGGTCCTGCATCACTGCCTTCCTGGCTGGCTGATAAACCCACCAAGTTTAGGCAGAAGTCAGGTTTATTTTTATCTCACATTGTTCCTGACACTCTCCAGCTGCAGCATGAAGTGCCTCAGTGCTTTCTGGTCTCAGAGGTGGCCTGAGACATCAGTGCTGGAACCAAGAGCAGGAGCAGGGAGAATGCAAGCATGCCAGGAAAAGGAAGGAATCCTTTTCAAGTAATTAAAACCAGTGGCTGTTTAATGGTTCCAGGATTGCCATGAACTGAATCAGGGCCTCTGTGTCAATGCAGGAGGTTGAGCTGGAAGGGAAGTAAAGGAAGATATTCCAGCTTTGGTACTACCCCAGTGCTGTGCTCTCCTTAATCTCTTGCTGGCTCTGCTGCAAGTGCAGAAAACAATCCAGTTGGATAAAAAATAGATAAAATGCCTCATTTCTTTACTGAATGGGAACAGGGGACAGTCAAATCTTCACCCACCACCATTTGTGCAGGGGAGGAGGGGGAGGGAGGCAGCTGGGTCACCCAGTGGGGTTGTGCACATCAAACTGGGGGTGTCCCATAAAATCCAGTGTCTCTCCAGTAATCTCCCAATTGTGACTTGCTGTATAAGAATTGTAATACTTCAGGTAGTCAATCACGTTAAATAAACTAGATCCATGTTTTTCTCAGCCAAGTATCCCTCAGGGAGGTGAACAATCTTTAGGAAGCTGCTGTGTTCCATCTACGAGGCATAATTACATTAAAGCATAAAGTGCATCACAAGTGTTTCATAGTTCCAAACAAAGCAGTGTCAATTTACTTTCCAGAATCCCCAAATTATAGCAAAATTACCATTAGAACCAGAAAGAGAAACAAGCAAACTTGTAACTTGTAGTTGCTAAGAAAATATTCCAGTATCTGTAGTATTCTAGTGATAGTGACTGGAATTATATGTTGGATATTAACAATTTTTTGTGGTAGTTGTTGGTAAGTGTTGGCTTTGCACTTGTGTGTGTGAGAACACAGATCTCATGTATCTCTTCTCCAGACTTTCATCAAATTTTTCTCTACAATGGGACTTAAAATTTTTAAGACGTGACCCCAAACTTTTGCTGCAGCTCCAGATTCTGGGTCTGACTGAGCTCTTTATTTCTGGTCAGTGAAAGGGAAGCTGTGCAACAATTTAAGAAGGTCAAAATATGGAAGGAGTGGGAAGGAGAAGGGCTCAAGGGAGAAGGGATAAAGACATACAAAAAGAAAGGCAAGGGAAGGGAAAAAAGCCCTAGAACTGGATCATAAACACTCCCATATTTGGAACAGTCCATTCCACAATTCTGGGATGGCTCACTGGAATGTGGGCTGATTTTCAGCGTGTGGATGTTGCTGATCACTATTTCCCATCCCTTTACCCCTTACAACCAGCAAATCTGGAGTCTAAGGTACAGCAGATAATACACTGAATTTACACTACCAAGACCTTTGCTTTCTGGATATATAAAAATATATATATTTTTAAAAATAATTGCTTTTTATAGATCTAAACTGCTCTGCAGAAAAGAAATAGAACCCAATGTGTATAAACAGCAAATGTTGCTATTGCCACACTGCATTTCAGCAGCACTTGCTGCAGGAAACAGCTTTGCTTTTTCATGAAGTAACACACAACAATAACAGACATAAAACCAGAGCTTGAATGAAATAGTGAATAAAACAATTAAAAAAAAAAAAAGAAAAAGACAGGCAGACAGAATCAGGAAGTTCTGCTTGGAATGTTTGCAAAGAGCAAGACTCGTGGTTTGTTTGTTGGTTTGTTTTTAATTGCAGCCGCTTTCAGAAGCCAGACTGGTGGGTTTGGGGAGTCACACCCAACTCATACCTTAGAAGAGAATTAAGCTGCTGGAGGGCAGGAAAATCAGGTTGGCTCGTAGAGTTGCTGTAGAGGAAAGATTTATGATATTATCATGAGGGGAAATAATAATAACAATAGAAACTGGAGGAAGCCTGGCTGGAAATGTGTAGGAATAGTAAAACCCACCAAGCTGTTACAGAAATAGAATCAGGGACAACACGAGATCTCCGTGTGCGTTTTAGCCCAAAGAGCATTAAAGTCTTTCTGTTAACTTCAAGGGGTTTCATATCAGACCTTAAATGTAAATTTATTTTAAATAGACCAGGCTACAGGAGAGAGAGAGAGGCCTGACATTAGCA